>NC_133392.1:0-2500 GCF_047511655.1 Castor canadensis
CTCCAACCCCCTAACCCTAACCCTAACCCTAACCCTAACCCTAACCCTAACCCTAACCCTAACCCTAACCCTAACCCTAACCCTAACCCTAACCCTAACCCTAACCCTAACCCTAACCCTAACCCTAACCCTAACCCTAACCCTAACCCTAACCCTAACCCTAACCCTAACCCTAACCCTAACCCTAACCCTAACCCTAACCCTAACCCTAACCCTAACCCTAACCCTAACCCTAACCCTAACCCTAACCCTAACCCTAACCCTAACCCTAACCCTAACCCTAACCCTAACCCTAACCCTAACCCTAACCCTAACCCTAACCCTAACCCTAACCCTAACCCTAACCCTAACCCTAACCCTAACCCTAACCCTAACCCTAACCCTAACCCTAACCCTAACCCTAACCCTAACCCTAACCCTAACCCTAACCCTAACCCTAACCCTAACCCTAACCCTAACCCTAACCCTAACCCTAACCCTAACCCTAACCCTAACCCTAACCCTAACCCTAACCCTAACCCTAACCCTAACCCTAACCCTAACCCTAACCCTAACCCTAACCCTAACCCTAACCCTAACCCTAACCCTAACCCTAACCCTAACCTAACCCTAACCCTAACCCTAACCCTAACCCTAACCCTAACCCTAACCCTAACCCTAACCCTAACCCTAACCCTAACCCTAACCCTAACCCTAACCCTAACCCTAACCCTAACCCTAACCCTAACCCTAACCCTAACCCTAACCCTAACCCTAACCCTAACCCTAACCCTAACCCTAACCCTAACCCTAACCCTAACCCTAACCCTAACCCTAACCCTAACCCTAACCCTAACCCTAACCCTAACCCTAACCCTAACCCTAACCCTAACCCTAACCCTAACCCTAACCCTAACCCTAACCCTAACCCTAACCCTAACCCTAACCCTAACCCTAACCCTAACCCTAACCCTAACCCTAACCCTAACCCTAACCCTAACCCTAACCCTAACCCTAACCCTAACCCTAACCCTAACCCTAACCCTAACCCTAACCCTAACCCTAACCCTAACCCTAACCCTAACCCTAACCCTAACCCTAACCCTAACCCTAACCCTAACCCTAACCCTAACCCTAACCCTAACCCTAACCCTAACCCTAACCCTAACCCTAACCCTAACCCTAACCCTAACCCTAACCCTAACCCTAACCCTAACCCTAACCCTAACCCTAACCCTAACCCTAACCCTAACCCTAACCCTAACCCTAACCCTAACCCTAACCCTAACCCTAACCCTAACCCTAACCCTAACCCTAACCCTAACCTAACCCTAACCCTAACCCTAACCCTAACCCTAACCCTAACCCTAACCCTAACCCTAACCCTAACCCTAACCCTAACCCTAACCCTAACCCTAACCCTAACCCTAACCCTAACCCTAACCCTAACCCTAACCCTAACCCTAACCCTAACCCTAACCCTAACCCTAACCCTAACCCTAACCTAACCCTAACCCTAACCCTAACCCTAACCCTAACCCTAACCCTAACCCTAACCCTAACCCTAACCCTAACCCTAACCCTAACCCTAACCCTAACCCTAACCCTAACCCTAACCCTAACCCTAACCCTAACCCTAACCCTAACCCTAACCCTAACCCTAACCCTAACCCTAACCCTAACCCTAACCCTAACCCTAACCCTAACCCTAACCCTAACCCTAACCCTAACCCTAACCCTAACCCTAACCCTAACCCTAACCCTAACCCTAACCCTAACCCTAACCCTAACCCTAACCCTAACCCTAACCCTAACCCTACCCTAACCCTAACCCTAACCCTAACCCTAACCCTAACCCTAACCCTAACCCTAACCCTAACCCTAACCCTAACCCTAACCCTAACCCTAACCCTAACCCTAACCTAACCCTAACCCTAACCCTAACCCTAACCCTAACCCTAACCCTAACCCTAACCCTAACCCTAACCCTAACCCTAACCCTAACCCTAACCCTAACCCTAACCCTAACCCTAACCCTAACCCTAACCCTAACCCTAACCTAACCCTAACCCTAACCCTAACCCTAACCCTAACCCTAACCCTAACCCTAACCCTAACCTAACCCTAACCCTAACCCTAACCCTAACCCTAACCCTAACCCTAACCCTAACCCTAACCCTAACCCTAACCCTAACCCTAACCCTAACCCTAACCCTAACCCTAACCCTAACCCTAACCCTAACCCTAACCCTAACCCTAACCCTAACCCTAACCCTAACCCTAACCCTAACCCTAACCCTAACCCTAACCCTAACCCTAACCCTAACCCTAACCCTAACCCTAACCCTAACCCTAACCCTAACCCTAACCCTAACCCTAACCCTACCCTAACCCTAACCCTAACCCTAACCCTAACCCTAACCCTAACCCTAACCCTAACCCTAACCCTAACCCTAACCCTAACCCTACCCTAACCCTAACCCTAACCCTAACCTAACCCTAACCCTAACCCTAACCCTAA